>NW_025048503.1:0-3240 GCF_018831695.1 Puntigrus tetrazona | reverse complement strand
AAATATCCTGGCTCTTCCAAGCTTTGTAGATAGGGTGGATAATGGCCATTATTTTGATGTCTTGTGAATTGGAAATATTTGTAAATACTGCCACGTAAAATTAACCTATACGCCTTCGGGGGGTTATTGCATATTCTCTGAAGCAGATAAGTAGCATGAGACAGTTATTTACGTTATAATCCAAGTTTGTCAAAAACGGTTACTAAAACAGTAAGGTAAACGGTTTGGAATAAAATTGCAATATTTGTTTTTGAGCGTTTAAACAAAACGGTGCATTCAAGTAATGCACTGGTGAACCGATTATAGCAATTAAACAGAAACTCAGACTTTCATGATATGTCACCTTTTAATTTCCTAAAAAAATCGTAAGAACCAATGGTAGTAAACCATCTGGAGAAATTCAGTGCTTTGTCATTGCTAATGCTCTACAATAGTGTGTCTTTGAGAGAGAGACCAAAAATCAGGCTTAACTAAACCTGATAGTGTTATAGGATATTGCTGCCCTCCTGTTGGTTGACCTGACGCCACCCTTCACTGTTGGTGGGACAGTCACTCTTTTCTTTTTGTCGAGGGTGAACAAAGAATGAAGTCCATTGTGAATAGGGATACTCTTGACAAGCAAGTTCAGCTAATGTGCGGTTGCCTGTTTTTTTTTTTTGTTTTTTTTTTGTCTTTAGTTTTTTTTGTATTGCATTGATCAGTTGACTTTTGTTGTGTGGGATGAGGAGTCTATCCTCTGAGCATTACTGATTGAGGCTGTTTTGCCTATCAAATGAAGTGCACAGACTTCCTCTCAGGTTTTTTAAAGCAGTATGTATTGTTAGGAGCGTGCAAAATGAAAAAAAGAGATTTTTCATGATTTCAACATAAATGTGTGCATACTTAAGCTAAATCTCTCTACTTCTCTCTAGGTGAAGACAGCAGGAAAACACAGTAGAGATGAGTGGAGATTCAAGACAGGGGGTGGTGACGACCCCTCCGCCCCCCAGCCTGGGGAAAAGGGAGGGCTATTTTGAACGCATCAACGAAAACGACCCTGAATACCTTCGCGCACGCAACATGTCACCCGACCTGCGACAAGACTTCAACATGATGGAGCAGAAGAAAAGGGTCACGCAGATACTACAAAGTCCAGTAAGAAAACAAAAGCACACACAAAAAATAGTTGGTTCCTTGAAGAACCTTAAACATCCATGGAACCTTTTCAACGCACAAAACAAAAAATTTTTGTTTTTGAAATATTTGTACTAACCAAAGAAATTAAAATGTTCTTTTGGTTCTTCTTTTTTGGTTTCTTTGGTTCTTCTATGGCATCGCTGTAAAGATCCTTTGGATCCTTTTATTTTCAATGTTTCATGAAGTTATTGTACTGTACAGGGATGTTTATCCACTTTTCCACTCATTTAATCAGCAAGAATGTGCTTTCAGCGTAAAAGTGTTTACTTATAGATTTTATAGGTTGTCTCAAGACATGTGGTTTTGAGTAAATGCTACACTGCCATGAAGTGTACATTTAAAAACTTGGCATGAACATCTAAAGTTGGTTTCGAACCCAGCTGGTCGCACCTTGCACTGCCTCTCTGTTGACAATGAAAGATTTATGGTTTATTCTTGTCAGATGAGTAGGTTTATTAGTCTCTTAATCATGTGTTTGGTGCAATGTTTTGAGTTGCAGCTCAATTGTGCGCTTAAAACCACAGCTGCACTACAAAACCCAGCTGGAAGACCACACCCTATCGCACGCACACCGCAGACTTCCACTTCTCGTATATAAACACAATTCAGCCAGCAGAAGAACCTCTGACCTATAGTAGAGAGAGATTATATCGAATGCACACACACCAGATTAGTTAACACACACTAGAGAGATTACAGTGAACATACTGCAAAGATTACACTCCTGCAGACATTTCAGCAAACACATACTGTGTTTAAAGGAATGTTCAGAGTTCAATGCAAGTTAAGCTGTATGGTTGGCATCTGTCACATGCTGTCGATTACCACAGCAAATAAATCCAACCCCCACGCATTGTGAAAACAAGTACTTTAGCAAGGACACATTCGATTAGTCAAAAGTGACAGTGAAGACGTTCATAATGTCACAAAGAGTTAAAATTTTATATAAATTCTGTTCTTTGAAACGGAATTCATCATAGAATATGGAAAAAATGGTTTGGAATGTAATTTCTGATTTACCATCATCAATGAAATTTTAAAATATATTAAAATAGAATAAATGTGTTTTAAATTGTAATAATAACAGTTCTAGCATTTCTACATTTTTAGACCCTGCAAAGTCAATGACATTTGTTTGAAAATTATGCTTGTGAATTTTAGAAATTTCGAGAAGGATTTGTGATGGTATTCAACCAATTCTTGATGTTTTGACTTGTTTATGAACTTAATGTTGTTCTGGAGTTCATATTCTTTACATTTCTTAAATTATTATCAATTATCCAATTGTTATTGCACATTTGTGTTATCCAATTAAAAATGTGTGCAAAATTATCTATTTGAATAAATAAAAAAATAAAATAAAGTATAAAATATAAAGTGTAAAGTGGCTTTGTGAATGTCCAATGTAAAGTGACTAGTGCAATATTGTCCAGTTGTAAGTGGCGAGTATCTGGGGAAAGAGGGGTGAACATAAGAGTCCCGGTGATTAGGTGCTGAGTGTTTTCTGGTTCAGACTCCGAATGGCCTGCGGGAAGAAGCTCCTCCTCATCCTCTCTGTGTTTGCCTTCAGGGAACGAAAGCGCTTTCCTGAACGCAACAGAGAAAAGAGTCCATTGTTGGGATGGCTGAGGTCTTCCACGATCTTCCTGGCCCTGGTACAGCACCACTTGTTCTAGATGTGCTGCAGCACAGGGAGCTCAGTGCGGATGGTGCGCTCAGCTGACCGCACCACCCTCTGAAGGGCTCGCCTATCCTGCATGGTGCTGTTCCCGAACCAGGAGGTGATGTTTCCCGTCAGGACAATGGTGCAGGTGTAAAAGTTCCTGAGCACCTGAGATGGGAGTCTGAAGTCCCTTAAGCGCCTCAGATGGTATAGTCCACCGGACGCCGGTGCGGGTCGCGTCCTTTTGTCTTTGACAGGATCTCGCTCGGCCAACATGGGTCCGGGTTCAAAAACGAAAGGTGCGTGCATTGTACACCAATAGATATAAGAGTGGCTCAGTCATATGTAGTAATAGCCATCTTATATAAAGACAACAGCGCAGACTATTCAAAATACAGACA
>NW_025048502.1:0-15621 GCF_018831695.1 Puntigrus tetrazona | reverse complement strand
TATATATACACACATATACATATAGATTCTGTCACTGCAATCCCCATGACATACGCAGTGTGACAGCATGACATACGCAGTGTGACAGTACAGTTAATTACAGCAGCGCCGCTGGGCTGTATTAGTGGCAGCTGTCCGAGCATGTGTTTCTGAGACAAACTATACACTCTTCTCACTCCTCCTTCACTTTGTTTGAATACGAGCCAGGCAGCAGGTGTATCGACACACAGGCCTGAGTGTTTACGTCTGCACTACCAGAGCTGATTCAACAAGCCTCTCTTTCATCTCCCTTTCCCTCAGCAGGGTTTCTGTGTATGCGCAGAAGACTGCTGCTTAAATACACGTCTGTCGATAGACTGTGTTTAAGGTCAGACTGTTATAGGCAGGGCAGAGTTTGCTATGCTTAGGCCTCATGTGTGCTGTCACAACCAAAGCAAATTAAGACATCTCAACATCAACATTGACTTGCAAGCGGAAAAGAGCGGTTTTGCGCTGATATTTACTTAGAAGGTGAAACAACGTGCTAATGATATGAAACTATAATGGCACAATTGAATTTGTTTTGAATTTCCTCCCTTGGGTTATTTTAAGTTCCCCCACTCCCCTCTGTTTCCCTCTTCAGCATTAAAGCATGCCATTCCTAGCGTCATAGCTGTTTTCCAAGAGCGCTGTGGTTTGGGTCGGTAGTGACATTTACATTTGAGGCGATTTTATGTTGAGAGGCTGGCAGGATCGTTCATACCGTGTCTCGAGCATCCACTTCTCATTCAAGCACAATTTAATACTCACACAGGGAATTAGAGCCCCAGGATATCTCCATCTCACCTTTATACTTTGGCCAGTTTTGACTCTGCTTTGTTTGAAGTGCAGCCTGTGGGAGGATGGTTTACTAAAGCAACCTCTGACCACATCTGATCCATACAGACACTAATTCACATTACAATGTCACAAAGCTCAGAAAACTCCCATCTTTCCCTATGACATATATGGTTTTATGGTTTGATATTAATGTAGTTACTTTGTTTTGTTTTGTTATGAAGTTAGATTGACACTGCTTTGATCTAGTGACAAGTGTAGGCATGTTAGCCCATGTTTTCAGGATGACGTATTCCTACAAGAGCATGTTGGCTGCAGGTTTGTTTTTTTTTTTGTGGCATGTTTGATGTTTCCCACAGTTAATCTTCCATCTTGATGCAGTTCACCTTTTTACAGCAGTATGCTAAAATATTTACATATTTAGTAGGCGATACAACCTAAAATCAAAACCCTAATTAATTGAACACTTTTTACCTCGATTATTTTTTCTTTTCTTTTTTTTCATAGTTTATTATAAATATTTGTACTGTAAATAAACAATTTAAGATTTTTTTTTCTATCAAAAGCAGGGCTGCACAATTAATCTATTTTGTAATCACAATTACAGATGCCACAATTACATATTATGTTATTCTGCAAAATGTTTTTTTTGTTTTTCTACAGGTTGTCTTAAGGATTTGTGCATTTGTTTCAATTTTAGTATAATATAATACCAATTATAGATTTTTATATGATTTTTGTTTTAATTTAATGAATAAACCAATACAATGCTTAATACTATAGAAAAGCAAAAAAGGATTTTCAATTAGACAAGTGTTTTTAGTTTTTATTTTAGCTTCATGCAACAATATCAAATGCAGTTGATTCAGTCAATGGTATAAACATTAGCGTAACGTGTCAAAATCATAATTATTAATCGCAATTACAATGAACTTGCATCTTCTGTAAATAAATGTTTTAAATAATGATTGTAAATGCAATCTCAGTGATTGTTTAAGTAGGCTCTTAACTGGCCATTCACAAATGAATTTGTCCGCTCTTTTGGATCTGGCATTGATGAGAGCTGCGTGTAAAAGTTATTTTCTTTTAACCTGCCTCTCATGTGCAAGACACAGCAGAACACATGAGCACAACAGTCATAAGCGTCCATATAGTGCCGATGGTAGTATGTTTTTAAGGGGAAAGTGTTAATAGGATTAAAAAACTGCATAACAGCATAGAAACATTTTATCAGTACGATGTTCTCAATTTCGGTTTCAATTCATTTTCAATTTAATAGCCCAAGACATGCATCAGTTGTACTATTACCCACTATTAAAGGGATAGTTCACCCAAAAATGAAAATTCT
This sequence comes from Puntigrus tetrazona, assembly GCF_018831695.1. Lineage (NCBI taxonomy): Eukaryota > Metazoa > Chordata > Actinopteri > Cypriniformes > Cyprinidae > Puntigrus > Puntigrus tetrazona. Next base: position 13,457 of record NW_025048502.1, on the reverse strand, counting down.
GTCATTAATTACTGAACCTTGTTGTTTCAAACCTTGTGTTTCGTCTATGGAGTTTTCTGACTATGTAGACGACAAAGCAACTGACACTGACAAGGCCCAGAAAGATAGTAAGGACATTGTTGAAATAGTCCATGTGGCATCTGAAATTTTATAAAGCTACAAGAATACTTCTTGTGCATCTGACACAGAAGGGAATAATTGTTGAATGTAGTTGTTATTTTTGTTTTCTTTGCGCTCAAAAAGTATTCTCGTAGGTCAGGGTGCCACAAACCTTAGCCTGGAGGTCCAATGCACTGCAGAGTTTAGCTCCAACCCTGATAAAACTCACCTACCTGTGATTTTTCTAATGATCGGAAAGACACTGATTAGCATGCTCAGGTGTGTTTGATTTAGGGTTAAAGCCAAACTGGATCTAGAGGTCCAGATTTGAGGATCACTGTCGTAGGTTCATAAAATAATAGTTGAACCACTGACCCTTAAAGGCTGCACTGAAATTTGGGCAAAATGTCATAGAACAGCTGTTAATATGCTTCACTTTTACAATTTAGATTCACAACCCCTTACCATAACTATTTGGGGTATTATGTGTGCATTAACATCATGATTTTATGGCTTTTTTCTGTTCTCTTTTTTTCAGTGTATGTTTGATGAATGAGGGTCTCATTCGAATCCAAACAAACTTAAGGCCAATCTAATTTCAATCCTGTATAGTTTTTCTCCCTGGATTAGGAAATCAAGCCCCAGCGAATATCACTGACCTTCACACACACAAAGATACAAACAACGTCACAGAGAACTTGGCACGGATGGCCACATCACCATGCCCAATTCCCTGTGGTTGCTTGGTGACTGTAACTATGGAAATCATAAAAAGAAATTGGTTTCTTTTTAGTCTCTCTACATCTGTGGTGCATTCTAGGATGCTCTTGTGGTGGGAAATTAAAGTGCTTTACGGGACACACATATTGGCCAAAATCCCAGTACCTGCACTTTGCATAAAACCAATCAGTCCAGACTTTTACTATTGCTTGGCTAGTTTACCTTCCTTTTTCTGATATGCGTATGTCTTTGCATACTCTTTGCATGCTTGTATCTCACCATTCTCAAATGCAGTGTATTTTGAAGTTGTACATGCTTCAGTTAACATCCAGATCCACATCCACTTACACCTGTTAATAAGACAAGCCTGTAAGTCCCCTGTACAATAAGAAAGAGACCTCATTGTAACTCAGGTATTGTGTCAATTTGAGCGCTCTGTCAGTCTTTGTTCATCCTGTGATTCATTCTTTCATTGGAACTCTTTGATCATCCCGTGCCTGAGACTTCGAGCAGGTGCGCTGAATGACACTGTGTCAGACTGTGCTTACTTAACCAGTTACAGATGGTTTCATTCCCTAAACATTGAAAATGAACTGTTCCAGTTGACTTAAATTCTTTGGGTATGTCCAAAATTGATTTTAAGATGGCACTTTTATCCTTTACTACCTTGTTTTTCAGTGGAGCATGTCCTCTAGCTCTTCAGAGTAAGTGGAGTAGGCCTATAAACTAGTTGTCAAGATACAAGTGGAAAAAACTTGAGTAAAGGTTTAAACATGCAAGAGGATTGCAGCTCTGTATCCATCTCTCATTACCGTGAGTCATCTCTAATCTTCGGTTTTCTTTTTCTTTCAGGCGTTTAGGGATGAGCTAGAGGGACTGATCCAGGAACAGATGAACAAGGGGAACAACCCCACAGGACTGCTTGCTCTGCAGCAGATCGCAGACTTCTTCATGGCCAGCTCTGTCGCCGGCTTCTCCACCTCCCCCCTCAGTGAGTATCACCGTCTTGTAGATCTGTAGAAACAGATTGCAACATCCCTCCAGTCCTCAGATGTCCCAGACTAGCCTCCTCCACCTGTTCAGAGTTATATAGGTCGCTAAATGACAGATATTCCCATAAACAGACATTGAGGGAGGAAATACGACTAGTCGACTCAGGAAAGCCTTTGCATTCTTTGATCTTACTTATTCCTCCCTTATCACCCCATCCAGCCCCTCTGTGCATGTTGTTCTCTTTCTGCACTCTGCTATGCGGAACTAATCAGCAGAACTTCAGTGAACCCCTTTCAGTGCTTATTGTACATTGAGTCATAGTCCAAAGATCATTGGTTTCTGTAGACTATGCACAGATGTAGAGCATAATCTAGGACATGTATGTATCAGATTTATAAATGATTTCTAAATAAATTTATAAAATATTATTTTGGTATAAATGATAATAAAAATGGCAATGCCCTCTTCAATTTGTCAACACCATTTATTTGTGTGTGTGTGTGTGTGTGTGTGTGTGTGTGTGTGTGTGTGTGTGTGTGTATGAGGTCTGTTCAGTGAAGATTTTGAAAGCAGGAATTCTCAATCATGCCCTGTATACTGAATTCTTAAAGATGGGTTACAAAATATCAACTGTAACTCTAGAATGAGTTCTGCTGTGTTGAGTAAATTGGAGTTCTTGAAGCACATTTGGAATATTTAGCAATCTGGAGATAAATTATAAATAATTAGCCGGTGGAGATCTAGAAAGAGTTATGAAATGTTGAGCCATCTGAAGTTTGAGGATGAATGTTTCCTGAATGTTTAGCCAATGGAGTGCTAGATAAATTTTGTAATGCTTAATTAGCAGACATTTAAGGATGGGTTTCTGAAACTTGAATGTTTAGCCATCTGGAGTTCAAAGTTGAATTCTGGTTTATTTAGTCAGTGGAGATTTGCATGCTGGATCATTTGTTACCTGGATTTCAAGATTAAGATCTAGAATGTTTAGTCAGCTGGAGCTCTAGAATGATATTTTAGTAAAATGTTTAGTTCTGGAAACAGTTTTAAAATGTTGAGCCATCTGGAGTTCAAAGATGAATATTTCCTGAATGGTTAGCCAGTGGAGTACAAACTACATTTTGTAATGTTTCAATTCAAGGATGAGTTTGTGCAATGTATTACACAATGTAACTTCAGGTCTGAAATGGTTTCTGGAATGTTTTGCCGTCTAGATCTAAAATCAGGAGGGTTTAGCAATGACGATCTAAAAAAAGTGCTGGGTTATTGAGTCAACTGGAGTTCAAGGTTGAGTTCTAGAATCTTTAGTCAGTTAGAGCTGTAGAATAATTTTGGAAATGTTTATTAAAGTGAAGTTCTGGAAACATTTAGGCATTATATGAAGTTCAAGAATGGATGTGTATAGATTAAGTTGATGAAGTTAAGTTCTAATATGTTATACTAGAGTTTAACAACAAATTCTAAAATGTTTAGTCAAGTGGAGTTCTGGATTGAAAAAGATACTGGAGTTTGAGAATGATTTCCTGATACTTGTAATAACTGGAGGTCTGAAATGAGCTTTGGAGTATGTAGCCAAGCGAGTTCTAGAATGTGTAATTATCTGGAGCTCTAGAACTAGTTCTAAAATGTTTTTTGTTAGTTTTTTTTTAACTAGATTTTTATAAAAAAAACATTCCAAAAGTCTGAGTATTATATAAATGTGAATTGCTGACTTTTTTATTCTAGATATTTTGTATGGCTGAATTAAGTTTTTGTGATTTTTAGTTTCTTACCTATTATTAGATTTCCTAACTGTTATTTTACCAAAATCCCTGAAGGTTTTAAATAAGCCATGGTAAATTGATTATAGCAGTGTTTTTAGCTGTATAAACTACATGAAGTCTAACTAAAACCCTTTATTAGATTCAGGCATATTAGTGTTTCATGGACACTCTCAAGGTGTTATCAGTTAATCAAGACAGCACTTGATTTATTTAGCCTGAGTTTGATTAGTATCGATTTAGATTTGATTTAAACTTTGTTTACATTTTCCCATGATAGCAGTATAGAAATATCAGTATATAGTGCGCATAAGTGGTATAATAAATCTTCAAGTGAAGTCCATCTCATAAAATGGTTCAAACCTTATCTTGAATTGTCCTTTGTTGCTCTGTTTCCCAGGTTTGGGCATGGTGACCCCAATAAACGACATGTTCAGCGTGGAGTCCAGTACTATGGTAAAGGGAGAGAAACAGATCCGCTGCAAACTTGCCAGCCTCTATAGACTAGTAGACCTGTTCAGTTGGGCCCACTTCGCAAGCTGTTATGTTACAGTAAGGCACAGCTTTCTATCATTAATATCACTGCCATGGATTAAATATTATATTTCTTTTTTGGTGTCAGTATTGTAAAACAAGGAAATGAAAGTGAATTATTTGCACTGTGTAATCCAAGATTTTGCAATCCATTCCTGCAGGCAATAAACATTATGGTTAAATTAATCAGACACTCCCAGTTTAATGCGTGGAGAAAGATATCTGCTTTCCCATTCATCATCAAATTTTATTAAAAATGTCTATTGAATGGTTGTTAATGGACAAAGATGCTTTTTTTTCGTCTGCATAATTCTGTAATTTCCAGCATCTGCACTCATGCTGATTAGCTTAACCAGGTGTGCTAAATAAAGAAATACTACATTTTGAGTATCCGGATGCCTGTTGGAATAGATGTAGAAACCCTGAGCTAACTTGCTCAGAAGAGGAAAAACGGCTGATTAGCTGTTTTTTTGTTGTTGTTTTTTTTCTATAAAAAAAGTTAAATACTTTTTCATAAACTTTTTCATACTTTTTTACTATAGGTTCGTGTCAGTAAGGAGCAGGATCATATCCTCATCATTCCCAGAGGACTGTCCTTCGCTGAGGCCTCTGCATCCAATCTGGTAAACAAACTATCTGTCTTGAATTATCATGGCAGAGCCTGATAGCGGTTCTGGGAACGGCTTGAGCATCATGACACAGGGCTGCTGCAGTCATTTTGAGTGGTGGCTTTAGTTGAACTCACATTCCAGCAAGACTTAAAATAGATTCGGGTTTGTACACTTCTTACTGTCTATATTAATTTGTCAGTTTCATAATTGAGTGATGATTAATTACTTAATGCTTCCGTTTTGATAGCTTCAGGTTATATTTTGTGCTGCTTTGGCATTTTTTAAGTGTTCTAGCAGCCTGTTTAAAATATTAATGGGACTATAATATTGCCTGAAGCTTAATAATGCGTTTTCCTTTGTTTCGGATTTTTGGGAATGTCCAATGCTTTGCAAACTTTGACTGAGCTCTGTACTTGCTGCCAATGCGTGTGCTTAATCAGCCCTTTATTTCTTTGAAATGTCAGAGTGGGTTTTGGATTTGTACTAGCCTGTGTGTTCATGTCTGTCAGAGGCTTTTTTGTGCCCATAGTTGTTCATGCTTATTATTTTCTAATCTTACTGCAGTGGTTCTTAATCCTGGTCCTGGAAAACCCCAGCAAAAAAGCCTAAAATTTACTGCAGTTTTGACGTGAACGTTTAGCCAAACATGTAGCTATTTTATACATTTTATGTATTGTACGCTATTTTATAGCACGTTTGAATACAGGTATTTAATACACTAGGGTTCAGTAGAAAATATTAGCAGTGTCAGTGCTATATCTCTCCACAGATTATGAATGGTTAACCCTCTAAGCACCAAAGTTGCAAAATTGCGACAAGACCTCATGCTTAATAAAACAAACTGCTTTTCCTAACATTTATAATATCTCATTTGTATTCACTACCTCCAGATGGCAGAAATGTAGTACTTCAATTCTAAACAGCAAAGCAAGTAAGCTCTTGTGTCACTGATGCGGAAGCAGTTTAAATGACTAACAAAAAGATGAACAATGAGGATGTTTTGCAAATGTTATTAGCCCATTCTGACTCTGAAGGGCAATATTTGCCTTTTGCAAATGATGATTTACCGTCCAATGATTGCATGTCCTCCGGTACATCTTTGCAGCGCAATGGTCTCTCCCTGCGAGCTGCGAGTGTTCACAGAGCACAAACAAGTGGTCATTTTTACCCTTTGATCAACGGGGTGTCGGGGTAAACAAGGCGGAAATAGCACTTTGGATCCAGTCAGAGTTACGCTGAATTCACTGCATGAAAAAGGTGGGAGTGGCGGTGCAATTATCTGTGTTTTCCGTGTGAGCACACTGCATCAATATCTAGTATTTTATTTTTTATTTATTTATTATTATTATTACTGATAAACTTATAAAAATATGCTACTGTGTTTTACTTTTATATAGTATAGTAATGTAGTAATAGTTTAATACTTCCTCCTGTTGTTGGTTTCCTCTTTTCTGATCATTTGTAATGAGGATAAAAAGACAAGAGCTCCTGACATTTTTCAGCTGGCCATATACACTTTGGTGGACATTGAATATTTATTGTTAGCCTCTTTTGCATTTATGCAGTATACTGGAGACAAGTCTGAGAAAGTAGACTAGAATATTGCACTGTGTTCCTGGACATGCAATTTGGGTAGCTGTAATTCATAGACGGGGATTATGCTAACTGTGAAAGAGTGTGCACGAACACTCTATTTACAAATGATTGAAATCATTAGCACTCATTTATAATCAAGTTTACTAAGTGAACATTTGTGAACTCAAATTACTCCTATCTCTTCTTTTTACAACTTAAAAAAACCCTTAGATATTGTGGCCACCATGTGGACCAATTAATTTACGCAAAAGGACTAAAGGTGTTTGTCTCCACCTAAAAAAGCTTTTAATACGTTTACCACTTTCATTACAATACGCTTTCGAAGATAATGTGGTAAGTACCTAGGTTTTTTCTTAATACCACCATGTAACTAAAGTGCACATATCAGGTTTAAACAAGCATTTGTGACTGCATTTACACGCCTGCTAACTTCACTTCACAGAGTTCACTTCTGGCTCATGTCTACAAACCATAAACTAGTTGGTGATGAATAGAACCAAACCAGTTCTTGAGGTTTCACTTTTGAATGTTTTTCTCTCCTGCTGGTGTATTAATGAGTTTTGACACACTGCTCGTGTTGGATGCTGTTTTGACAAATTCCGGCCAATCAGGTGATTTTTAACACTGGAGTAAATTTGTGAAGCACATTTGTCCTCCTGCCTGCAGGATTTATGACTCGGTGAACAGAATTGAAAGCGCCTGAGGCAAGCAGTGGCACTCTCCGTGCCTGACTTGCACTCTTGTGCTGGCTAATGCTGTTTTTAATGCAGCGCTATGCTGAATTGTGTTTGGGCTTGAGTTACGACTACTTACACAAACACATTTTTTACAGACATGAAAAATACACTGTCATTGTGCCATTTCAGGATTAGGGCAGATTAGATTTTTCGGTCATTTAAAATGTACATTTTGACCTTTTAAGCATAGATCAAAGCTAGAACAGGTTTGTCCAGTTTCTTTTAGTTTGGACCATGTGTTTTAGAGTTAGATAAAGAATGAACTCTCTTGCGTAGTCAGAACATACAGGATTTTTTTGTATGTGTGTGTGTGTATGAGAGCGATCGAGTGAGACCTCAGTGTTGCTGACACAGTCATTCAGAGCTCCTGTTCTCATCTGTGGGCGTGGCTTTGGGGATGTTGCCCGCTGGAATGAGGCCAGCATTCTAGGTCAGTTTTATTAACCCTCTATGTGATCACACTCTCTCTTCCACACTCATTATCTTACTAAACCCTCTTTACTGCAGACATTAACCCTAGAATTGAGCACTTCTTGAAAAGAAATGTCTGTGCAAAACTCACTGCCTTGATGCCGGGGTGTTGTGGATAGTAAAAAGAGCCAAGTTTATGCACTCTTCAAAGCCACTCGGACACCACAATTTGATTACAGAGACAGAGTCTGCATTTTAAACAAAAAGTGTTTAATTTTGTCCTAATACATTTACTATCACTGTATTCTTCTATTTCATACTGTTTGACTCGATTCGTATTGTTAAAAGCGCTATATAAATAAAGGTGATTGATTGATTTGTGGTATAAATAGTGTGATAATTAGATATTTTTAATAATTCAGAAAAGAAAAATGCACCTCAAATACCTGGATGATGCACTTAATGAACTGAATGATTTCCTTCAGAATGATTTTGGATGACACAAAAAACCCTTGTAAATCATAACTCCTAGACGGTTTAAGTATATAATTTATAAACTTTGTCCCAAGTTATGCACTTTGCACTTATACATTATATATAAGTAGTGCTGCGTAGTATATAGCAAAAATATAGCAAAATAGCACTAAAGTTTTCATAATATAACCTGTAATCAGGAACAGACTGCAAATTGTAAATAACAGTTTTTATGGTTATTTTCTAAATAATAATCAGAGTCTGATAGCCCCTCCCCCTCCACTGCGTAATTGACCCTTTATAGGGAGTTTGGTCATAATGCCTTATCTGTAATATTTTCCGACAAACCAGACTGGAGAATACAGCTTGAACAATGTGTGTATTGATGTGTTTTCACAGTTAGAGCAAGATACCTTCTTATGTTTATTCATGTTTATTTTGCGCTGTAGCTACTTGACTATACTGCAAAACTGCATAGAATAATACATTAATAAGCAAAATGGGATGCACCCATGGTATCATTGTGTAGTATGTCATTTGGTACATAACATCTGGTCTCTTGAAATCACTTGAGCCTTTCCTTCAATGTGCAATCAAAAAAACACAATTTAGGGTATGTTTAATATTCAAAGCCCACATTGTGAAAGATAGGTTGCCCACCGAAAAGTTTAATACTACTTAAAAGTATTTTCAGATTAACAAAGTTTTCCAGGCTAAAAATATCCATTAAATGTCAGTAACGTTTCATTGTATGAAGCACGTCTCACACAGACATTATTTGGGGGGAGGATAAAAAAAAGTGTCTTTCCGTTGGACAGCATAGGGAATCTAACCTAAACCTGTTGCGGAAAATGCTCAGGGAAGTTCTTAATTCCATGGATTTCTATTGAAACATCTAGTTTTTACTGTAAATGTGGCCGCATCCTAAAAAGTGTTCAATTTCTAACCGCCGGTATAAGCAGTGTTGATTAGTAGCGTTCTGCTAAAGCAAGCATCACTCTAACTCTTACATAATGTAGCATGAGATTTCATGTCTGTGAAGCAACTGCTATAAACACTTCCAAATGTTCATGTAACAGGAAATACAACTTGTAGTTGTTTTTATGCTTCCGGTTCAATGCGTTTATTTCACTTGTTAGAAATCTAGCAGTATGCTTTATTCATAAAGATGTCTGTATTCATGTTTTTGAATATAGTACTGTTTTATAAGAAGGATACACCGGTTAAAGCACAAGTTTAGTTTTCCTCTGATATTTACCCTTTTTTTCCTTTAATTGCATCTTACACTAAAACCATTTTTTAATTACAACTCTCTCCAAATGAGATTTCTCAAGATCTTGCGAGAGAATAGCTAGGTCATGTTTCAGTCCATTAACATTAATGTGGTGGCATAATACAGCAGATACATGTCCTTACAAAGCTAAACCCAACTTCCTGTGGGGATGTGCTAGTAAAGATGGGGAGTGTTTTTGTGTCAAAATGGTCACATGATGTTTGTGGCCGTGTATAAATATGATCTGTATGAAGTTGGATGTCATTCTAAGCTCATTAGCGGCAGCGGGACAGTGTGTTTATTTTGAGCTGGTAGTGATATGGGGTGTGGCATCAATGTGAAAGGCATGTTGGGTGGCCTGCAATCTGATATTCAATCAGAGCTCTAGAGGAGTCAGACGTGCACAAGCATCTTTCACTGACACACAACGAATGATTGATTTATTAATGCAAATACTAGAAGGATTTTGTTGTTTTTTTGCTTAAAAAACATGCTCATGAAGTCTACATTTATTTGATCAAAAATACAATAGAAACTAATGCTGTCAAATGATTAATTGTATCCAAAAACAAATGTTTTTGTTTACATTGTGTATGCTATGAATATTTATGTATATATAAATACACAAAAATGAAACTATTTGATCCATGCATATTATATATAGATACATTTAATATATAAACATAGGTTTTGTTAAATACATATATATAAATATAAACATGGATGTTCATATGTACACACGTTATGTAATCAAAAATTATGAATGCAATTATTCACAATTAATTGTTTGACAGCACTAGTAAAAACTATCAAAATATTTTACAATGAAAAAAAAAACTCTTTTCTATCTGAATATATTATAATAATATATATGTATTCCTGTGATGCAAAGCTTAATTTATCAGCATCATTACTACTGTTTTTTGTCACATGACCCTTCAGAAATTTTTTAAATATGATTTGATGTTTTAGTTTTTTAATTTCTAAGTTTTTAAACTGAAATTCTCTAGTTTTTGCCATCACTTGATCTGTTTTGTATTTGAGAAATAAATATTTTCTCCAGCAAACTCTTACTGGCAAAAAAATTTTGAACGGCAGTGTAAATCAGGCTTAATCAGGCTGTAAACTTCCTGGAGTATTTTCCCCATTCGTTATCATCTGTTCATGATACCAGGAACTGGAGGCCTATTTAACACATTAACCGAATCATCCACCAGTTTTCAGTGTATCTCAGATGACAGTTCCTTCCTGATTAGGTGCACATTTTCAGGATTAACAGGAAATGAGAGATAGTGTATGATGTAGGAATAAAGAGTGATCGTATGCTTGGGGGGGTTAGGAAGTGTTTTCAGCTTACATTTGTACAATCATCTTCAGTGATAAACTACATTGCTTCTCTTTGGTTCTCCAGGTAAAGGTGAATATTCTCGGGGACGTGATCGATCAGGGCTCCACCAACCTACAGGTCGACCCGGCTGGCTTTAGCCCTCATGCTGCCATCTACTCTGTGAGGCCCGATGTGCGCTGCGTCATTCACATACGTACACCAGCCACTGCTGCCGTAAGTATATGTCCATTCATGCCTGCTTGTGCTTACAAATGCTCCATCAACAGTTCCAGAATAATATGCAGCTGAAATTTACATTACACCTGTAAATCCCCATGACTTTTATGATCTCTTCTGTCTTGTCAGGTGTCATCTATGAAGTGTGGCCTTCTGCCCATCTCCCAGGAGGCTCTGATCCTGGGTGACATTGCCTATTACAACTACCAGGGTAGTCTGGACGAGCAAGAAGACCGTATAGAGCTGCAGAAAGCCCTTGGACCATCAACAAAGGTAAAGTACCTCCTGTGCTTGTCTTTAGCTATGTATCCATCCAACTTTTTTTATACATATTTTGGGATATCTCTTAAACCATTAGATGGAAACGCCAAGATGAACATAAAAAAACATATTCACTCAGTTAAAGATGTGCTCACACTAGGGCTGTCAAAATGAAAACTAAATATGAATACATGTTTACATTTATATGTGTATGATATGTATTTTTGTGTTTATAAATACACACAAAAAATGTTCAAATATTTGATCCAGCCCTAGTATTACTATTTCAGAATATTTTTACAATAAAAAAATTACATGACCCTTCAGAAATCTTTTAAATATGATTTGCTGCTGAAAAAACATTTCTGGTTATTATCAGAAAAGACTTCATATTCTTTGTGAAAAGCATTTAACGTTTTTTAAAGGTTCCTTGATAAATAAGAAGTTTAAAAGAACAGCAATTTTTTTTTTTATATATATATATTTGAAATTCTGTAGTCCCTGACGTCACATTAGAATGCAATGATTTCTGTAGTTTTCCTTTTTTGATCTGGACCAGTTTAATTAAACTACAAATGGGAACGCCCTTACTTGGGTAAATTTCTTATCTGGTAAATAATATATGCATTAACTATGATAGAAACACATTAAATTTGTTAATGTGCATCAGAAGAGACCTGGGACTTTGCGATGGGACAGCATAGGACTGGGCCAACCATCAGGCTGACCTCATTGCACAGCATTTGAGATGTTAGTTTTATCATTTTAAAATGCTTGAGCAAACCCTTGTCAAAGTGCATTCTCAAACTGCAGACTCTGAAAATAAGCATGAACAAGAAACATTCTGAAGTTCATAATGTATTGTATACAGAAATTGGTATACAGTGCTTTCTCCTACTGTGGCAAATGTGTGGCAAATTTAGCGCAAGTTAATCAGGAAGTAATGATTTTATTCTCTTCAACTCACTGAATGGAAATGGTACTTTATTCTAGAACGTTATATGATTTTCCAGTATGTGATGTTTCGTGTTGGTATGTGTTGCAGGTGTTGGTTTTAAGGAATCATGGGATCGTAGCTCTCGGGGAGACCATTGAAGAGGCCTTTCATTATATTTACAACACTCAGTTTGCCTGTGAAATACAGGTAAAACTTCCTTTTCTCTTGTTGAGTATACAAGGTATCTTATTGTACTAGACTGTCATTTATTAAAGGGCAAAGAGCAGAAAAACCTTTCCCACCTTTTTTTTTCCATTGTTTTAAATGTTCCTGTTTGCTCATTTCAACTTTTGCAGAGCATTGTTTTATTGGTACAAATTGAGTTTTACTAATAAAAAGAATGTCCAATTGAAATCCCAAAACTTAATTTCTTAAAGACTTAAAAAAACTTAACTTTAATTTCATCGTAAGTATATTATTATGATGCTTATTTTTTATTGTTGGCCAACTTTTTTGTTTTGTTTCTGTGTTCAGTGTTGACTCTTTTAAATAGTCAGTAAGTCCCTATTATTATTTTGTGTGTGTGTCCTGTACTAATGGTTTAAATAATCAATAATCCGTAATCCGTTTTCTGTTTAGTATGATGGTTTAAATTATCTTTTTTGTTTTGATGAGTATGGTGTTTTTTTTCATAATTTTTCATAATAAGTTCGTTTTAGTAGTTTTTTTTTTTTCTTTGTTAGTTTTTATGGCAGTAAATTTCCCTAAAACCAGTACATTTCTGTAAAATCCCTCCACTTGTTTCTGCAGGTGAATGCGTTCTCGTGTGCTGGAGGAGTGGAGAACCTGATTGTCCTGGACCTGGAAAAGTTTAAGTCCCGGACACAAGGGGTGGCAGAAGCCGGGGTCAACATGGGATCTCAGCACAAGTGGAGGCTAGGAGAGCTGGAGTTTGAGTCACTCATGAGGATGCTGGACAACTTGGTGAGTGTTGAGCTCCACTTTTTTCATCTTTTAGTCTTTTTCCTCTCCTATTAGATGTGAAGAGTGAGAGGTCTTGTTCTCCAGCTGCAATGACATGCTACTTTCTTTCTCTGTCTGTGCGAGATGGGGAGGAACACAGGCATGTGGAAATCTGTTTTGTGAGCCACGGCTGAAGAAGTGATGTGGAAGATGATAATGATACAGTGTGTTGCTCAGTGAGCCTCTGTCACTAACTCTCAGCAAACCATTGTGCTTTTCATCTTTCTGTTGGAGAGCTACAGCATGTGGTTACATAATATGCTCGAAACGAAGACGGACCTTTTAAAAAACTGCCTTTTGTGTTTGGCCATTTCTTTCTGCAAAGTCAGTTTCCAAGCAGCAGCTGATTATATAAACCAGTTCAGTAGAATAATTCACCGCTGAATTATTCATTATGCTCATTCATAAAAGCCGTTTAAATGATGTAGGAATAGTTCTAATATGATTTTTGATTTTTATTAAATATT
>NW_025048501.1:0-2027 GCF_018831695.1 Puntigrus tetrazona | reverse complement strand
ATATAATAACATGTAACATACAAAGTAGTTTAGCATACTTTGTTTTTGAAGTATTATGTTCTAAAGATTTGTTTCACTCTCAGGGTTACAGGACCGGCTACACTTACCGGCACCCCATTGTGCGGGAGAAGCCGCGGCACAAGAGTGAAGTTGAGATCCCTGCCACGGTCACGGCATTCATGTTCGATGACGACGAAGCTCCACGTTTTCCTCTTAAGCTCCTGCAGCAGAGACAGCAGAGAGAGAAGACTCGCTGGCTCAATTCACCCAACTGCTACATGAAGGTGAATGTGTCAGACAGGATGAACGAGGAGAATGGACGCACCAGGACCATGGTGAGGTTTAGATCATCTCTGTTATCTCTGTCTGCTGAGATTTCTGCAGGCCAGTTTTTGAAAGCATTTAAATGTGGAAAAAAGGGGATTGCTGTAAAAGTAGTAGATCAGAATGGATTTTGTGGGTGAGCAGTTTATGTGGTTATTTCCTGAGTGTACCTGACGGCAGATGAGATGAACTTGTATTTCTGTCATCACAGAGACTTTTGAAGCCTCATATCTTGTGTTGGTGGCCCGCACTGAGTTTGAGCCTGATGCCAAATATGGTTCTCTTCTGACCTCTAGTGGTCCAGGCTTTAGTTTTATTTTCGCCACATTTGTATTTTTTTATTGTTTACTTATTTGTAATTAATAAAAAGCTTGTCTAGATACGTACTTAAAAACCATGAAACTTTTAGAATTTAACAATTTATTGAAAGTTGAAAAGACATTATATTTTTAGAGCATTTGAATTTTTAAAAATCATTTTAATGGTTATACAAACGTGTTTGTGTTCATAATTTAAAATGTATAATTTATTAAACCTTTGGTAATTACATACTAAGAAATACTGTACTAATTCTTAGCTCTTTCTTTCTTTTACTCCTCTGCAGTGGATGAAGTCCGATGATGGTGGAAGCACCAGCGGGACTCCGATCCGAATCGAAGATCCCAACCAGTTTGTTCCTCTGAACACAAACCCCAATGAAGTCCTAGAGAAGAGAAATAAGGTGAGTTATTAGTGCGCCATTTAAAACTCACTCAAGCATCCTATTCAAGTGCAAGTCATCTCAATTGGGTAAACTTCTGTAGGCAACTAAAAACATTACAAAAAATAAATAAACAGTAGCATTTCTATTACTTTCCAAATGAAGAAAAAATATAGTAAGATTATTACTTACTCTTGACATTGCAAAATATCAGTTTCTTTCTTTGCTTGAACACCACAGATATTTGGAAGAGTGCTAATAACCAAACAGTTGCTGGTAGCTTATTGACTCTTTTCTATACTATGGAAGTCAATGACTGCCACCATTTTATTTTATTTTTCTAGCTGATTGAATGATGAAAACATTGACAGCCAATCTGAATCAATTTTGCTGTAATGAGTTCAAGAATTGAAAGCAGCAGACAAGTATGCGCTAGAATAAACAATATCGTTTACTGGTGTGGTGCTAATATCGTTATCTTTTTGGTTATTTGTCTTGGTGTGAACGTTTCAGATTCGTGAACAGAACCGGTTCGACATGATGACAGCCGGGCCACAGTCTCAACGTCTGGCAGGGATTGTGGTGGAGAGACCACCAGTGAGTATCAGAGTGTCATAAACACGGACATCTGTGTCAATAGGGGGCGGCAGATCTTTTTAGAAACAGGTGCTGAATGAGTATCAGTTTGTAAGGAAAAGGCCGCACGTTTCAATGCAGGCTCTTATAAAGCTCTGTTTTTCTTTTTAAGGGACAGTCACCGGTCCAGGTAAAATCCCAGGAAGTTTTGTTTGTTGCCGTTCTCATTTTTAAAATGTGTGCATGACTCACATCGGAATCTTGTAGTTTTGGATTTGCAGTGTTCTCATTTCTTATTTTTATGTTTTAGGATTTTTTGGGGGTTGGGGGTAACATTTTCTATGAAGCCTGTATTTATAATACATTATACATTGTATATTTCATTAAGGCATTTTAATGAATGTGTAATGCAATATAAATAACTTCA
>NW_025048500.1:0-528 GCF_018831695.1 Puntigrus tetrazona | reverse complement strand
TTTTTTTTTTTTTTTTTTTTTTTTTTTTTAAAGAGTATGGTAATTTATAACACAATGAACACGATTCATCCACTTAAGTTATATTGCATTACATCTATGAGAAATATAATCCATTGTAAGTCTCATATCTTGCTATTTTACTTATGTTATAATAATAATGATACAAATTTGATCTAAAACAGCCATAAGATCAGATTATTTTGATGGGTTCTCAACCGACATACTGAATAAACAAAATGAACATTCTTCCTTTTCTACCCGAGTCTACTAATACTCTTAGCTTTATATAATAAACATTGCATTATTTTTTCCAGTTGAAAATATTAGCTAGCTCACATTAGCCTCAGTAATAACAGGAAACTCTTAAATAACACTCAACACCTAAACACTCACAAGATATTGTAAGGTACTGTGCAGATCTTAAATAAACAATGTTAAGGTATAATTAAGCCCATAATAAAGTAGATTTAATATGGTGTCATTGTGTAGTATTGATGAATAACACAAGGTTTTATATATATATATATA
>NW_025048499.1:0-601 GCF_018831695.1 Puntigrus tetrazona | reverse complement strand
TATTTATATATTTATATATATGTCTTGCTGTTAAATTCACAGTGATGTGTGTTTGTTTTAGTTTTTTTGTCTTTGTTTTGTAACTGGGGAGTGCTTCAAGGCCTCTCATGTTGTGTTCTGTGCTCTGCAGCCATACATGGGTGATGACGAGGAGCAGACGGGACCGCTTCCTCCAAATCCCTTCAGCGAGTTGAGCGAGAGAGAGCTGCAGGACTACCAGAAACGAGTAGAACGGCAGCAGCTTGGAGTAGATGGTAAAACACACTCAGCAGACCCTCACAACACGTTATATACCTCACGTTAAATTGACCAAAAGTAACAGTAAAGACATTTATAAAGGTTTCCATCTCAATTAAATGCTATTCTTTGAACTTCTATTCGTCAAAAATTTCTGAAGGTTCTTTTGACACTGAAGAGTGGCGTAAGGGATACATTTCATTTATCCATTTAATTATTATTTTTCTCTTTCTTCCTTATCTTTTGTATTTATAGTATCATCTGTTTTATGGACTATTTTAAAGAAAAATAAAAAAGAACAGCATTTATTTAAAATATTAATATCTTGTAATAAACAAAGAAAGAAAATTATTTTTTTGAATAT
>NW_025048498.1:0-3925 GCF_018831695.1 Puntigrus tetrazona | reverse complement strand
ATAATAATTTATTAAATGTATAAAAAATAAAAAAAATGCAGCTTTAATGACAGGAGTAAAGTTATATTTTGAAATTTATTCACATATAAAACAGTGTTTTTTTTTCAGTAGTAATAATATTTCAGTGTACACAATACAAATAAAAAATAATTAAAAATAAACTAAGGCTTTGTCTGTGCTCTTTCAATTTAAAATCAGAGGCAACTACTTGATTTTAACCACAATCGAAAAGATGTACACATTAGCATTGACTATACAACAATACAATATCTGCTCTAAACAAACACATCAGATGGGCTGCCAGCAGGTGGTGCTCATAAACAGCAGCAATACAAAGCATAGTTGTGCATTGTTACATCCCTACTAACCCCAAACCTTTAAACAGTTTCACCTTTCAAACTGGTGAAAAAGACGACTGTGATGCATGAGACCACTTTGCTTTTTAGAATGCCTCATTTCCTGTTCCCAAAGTCACACATATGACCAATTCAATGCTAATGTATATAGCTGAAAATCAATACAGTGTTTCTGGCACAGAACTAACTTGAATGCATAGAGCCAAGACTGTCTTCTAGCTGTGACCATGTCCTCTCATGGTAACATGTCTTCTTCTGTAAATGTCTGTCTGTCTGTCTGTCTGTCTGTGTATTTGTGTGTGTTCACTAACCAACTGACTTCTGCAGAGGAAGAGCAGCTCACATCAGATGACGCTTCCACGCTATCTCAGTCAGTGTCTCCGCAAAACACTCCCGCTAAAGAAGGTATAGCACATGGAAAGAGCTGTCTGTCTCACCTCTAACCTGTGTGCATGTGTGTATACGTGTGCGTGTGAGTGTTACTACTCCAAACTATGTTAACATATCAGGTCAATATTAGCTCCAAATGTTTACTAGGGTTGCTAAACAATTGGAAGATTACCACTGGAAAATCATACTGAAACAACGCAAAGTATAAGCTAAAACATTTAACACCAGTAATTGAAGTAAATTGGAATAATATTACATTTAAATATTACATGGAAAAACAACTTGGACATACTTTTGTGGGTTTTGTTTACTTATTTTTTGTTTATCATAACTAGAGCTAACTAGATTAACACGGACTAACAATTTGTATTTAAAAAAAAATCTCTGAAATAAAATCTAAACATTTAAATAGTTTTTATTAATATTATGAATCAGTTGTGATTTATTTTTATCTTTTATTTTTTTATTTAGTTATATTGTTTTTGTTTGATTTAAATTGTTTTTATTTTCATATATCTATATAGTTGTTGTTGTTGTTTCAGTTGTAATTTACTACGGTAACACTTTTGTTAACTAGGGCTAAAACCGTTACAAAAAAATTAAAGTAAAGCTGATATAAAATTAAATATTAAATGAGAAACACAAAACAAAACAAGATTTTTGCTTTGGCAGCTAACTGAAAGTTAAAGTGCTAAAATTGAAAAACTAAAACCAAAATGAAAACTAAATAGAACTATTTTTAAATAGAAATAAACTGGGGAAAACATGTAATGAAATTTAAACGTGAAATATATAAAAATAAAATGCTATATTAATACGAAAATAGCACAGTTCAGCAGGAATCATAGTTTCAGAATGTTTTATTGTGAACTGTCCTGCTGCTTGTGAAATATGTTGACAGGATATGTTGCTGGGTGTTACCTTGCTCTTTTGTTGCCTTTCAAAATAAACAAGCGATACCTGATATTCCCATTTTAGAAGAGTCAATTAGTTTACTACAGGAGGAGCTTTTGAAGGGAGCATAGTACCTTTACATAAAGTGAAGATAAAGCCTTATATAAATGAAAGAAACACTGATATGTGTTCTCTCTCGGTCACACACACACACATTCACACGGCGGGATAAAGTGTAGTGTTGGGTGGAGAAAGAGGAAGTGTTTGCCCCAGTCACCCTGTACCAGTTGCATCAAAATCACTGGTTACTCAAGCATACATATTACATAAGCCGTTCAACACGTTTATCTGAGGAGTAGGACACGCTCAAGCCAGGATGTATTGCCCCAGAGCTGCTTGTAATGGTGATGCAATGATTAACTTCTGAAACTTTGGGCATTACGTTTGCGGATGAGAATGTAATGTTCAAAAAAAGCTTTGTATAAAAAAAAATATATTATTATATCTTAAATTGATATTTTTTGGTTTATTTTAACCATTTTTTTTTCTTTTATCAGTTTGTAGTAGTAGTAGCAGTAGCAGTAGCAGCAGCAGCAGCAATAGTAGTAGGGTTTTTTTTCCCTTTAGGGAACAGCAGCATTGTATCTTAAGTATTATAAGCTACAATGTAGAGTTATAGCAACATTGTAGTTTATTAAAGCTTTAGCTTTTTATGGTACCTATTGAATTTATTACAATACAACTACAACAAACTGTTTGTAGCAAACAAAATTCTAAACAATTTATTTTTCTAGCTAAAATTAACTAATTTGATTCCTTCTAGTTGATTTTTCTAAGAATTTTACTTATTTCTTAATATATTACAATATTTTTTCTTCTAAAAAATAAATCTTCAGCACAAACTTTATGGTATCCAAATAACATTTGTAACTTAATAATAAAGAATTTAATGTTCATTATTATTATTATTTATTTTTTTTTTTTGTATCACTTCTTACGCAGAGAACCACTCTGGTATGATGCTTAATGGTAAAGACAAGCATGGCGATGATGATCTAATCAAGGACGAGCTGATTAAGCGTGTTAGTCAGCTGACCACCAGTGTGGAGAGTGTGGAGATCAGCGTGCGCTCAGGAGAGAAGATCGAAGAGGTCCTGACGCCCGAGAGCTCGCCCTCCAAATCACCCAACAAGAAGAAGAAGAAGTTCAGAACACCGTCCTTCCTCAAGAAGAACAAAAAGAAAGAGAAAGTGGAAGCATAGAGGATGGAGTGTCCCACTTGTCGCTGTGTCTGTCTCTGTTTGTTGTTTAAAAAAAAAAAAAAAAAAAAAGGCACACTATTTTGAAAGTTAGTTAATAGATGAAGCAACACCTGTTTTAAGAGTTGTGCCATGATTGAGTTTTAAACAGGTGGAGAAGCAAGGGAAAGTCCTGGGAAACTGGCTTCTCTCACCTGACGGACTAAAAATCTAATGATTTTATCTCGTTGATGAGCCCGTACTGCATTTTTTTTTTTTTTTATTAAATACTGTGTGTTTATTAGGTTTTCACACAGACCTTTTATGAGCCCATTTTCTACCCCTCACCTCTCATGGTGTCAGTTCTGCTCACGTAATTTTTTCAGCTGCACAGGAAACGCTCAGAGAATCACACTGGAAACCGTTCGGGGGTTGTGTTTTAACAGGGTTTGTTTCATTTTGTTTCTTTAACGTTGCTTGCAATTGGGTCTGATCCTGTGTAGAGTCACTCCAGTCTCCGTTCTGTACAAAAACATTTAACAGCTTAAAAAAAAAAAAAAAAGGCAGAGCAGTCACGTTTTAGTGAACATCATACTTCATCTCTTATGAAATATTTGAACCTTTTTTTTTTTATTGAAACAATTTAGTTTTTATCCATTCAGTTTTGTACTTATTTCTATACTTTTAACAACGAAAAAAAAACAAAGCATGTTTTGCTACGCTGAATTTATATGGCTGATAACGTAGCGGTGCCTGACTTCTCAATCGTGTAATAGCTCAAATTACTAAACACATGTAACAGAAATATATGAAAACTGGAGTGATGAAATATGAGAAGTGTATAAAATATTTTTGTGGTGCACTTTTTAATGGGGTATACTTTAAAAAAAAAAATTAAAAAAAACTAGTGCTGTCAAACAATTATTCGTTACTATTTGCATCCAAAATAAAAGCGATTGTTTACAGAATACATGCGCTTGTGTTGAGTATATTTCTTGTGTATATAAATACATACACTATATATTTAGAAAATATTTACATGTATAT